>NC_057806.1:5063997-5074146 GCF_018294505.1 Triticum aestivum
TTTGCTTTTAGGTTAGCAAAATTATAAACTTTCTGTTAGTGCCATTAGTTTTAGAAAAATTATAAACTTTCTGTTAGTGCCATTAGTTTTCAAATTTGAATAGTTAAAATTTGAATTCTTTGAAAATTGTTTGAATCACAAGTTTGTGATTAACTTACTAAAAAAATAAGAATAGATGCGCTTATAGAGAAAATTCAACCTAAATTCCTAGTAAATTTCTCTGAAATTCATAGATATTTACTATGAATTTCAGAGAAATTTACTATGAATTTAGGTTAAACTTTTCTCTATTAGGGCATCTAGTTTCACTTCGAGAGGATTTCAACAAGGCATAGAGGCAAGGGCTTATAAACTGGTGTGAGCCCCCTTCGGTTGGCGTGGTGGGACTAAACTCTGCCCGCAACGAGGACCAACCCTTTAGTCCCGGTTTGTGGCACAAACCGGGACTAATTGTCATGGGTGAAGGAAATATGCCCTAGAGGCAATAATAAAGTTATTATTTATTTCCTTATATCATGATAAAGGTTTATTATTCATGCTAGAATTGTATTAATCGGAAACATAATACATGTGTGAATACATAGACAAACAGAGTGTCACTAGTATGCCTCTACTTGACTAGCTCGTTAATCAAAGATGGTTATGTTTCCTAACCATGGACAAAGAGTTGTCATTTGATTAACGGGATCACATCATTAGTTGAATGATCTGATTGACATGACCCATTCCATTAGCTTAGCACCCGATCATTTAGTATGTTGCTATTGCTTTCTTCATGACTTATACATGTTCCTATGACTATGAGATTATGTAACTCCCGTGTGCCGGAGGAACACTTTGTGTGCTACCAAACGTCACAACGTAACTGGGTGATTATAAAGGTGCTCTACAGGTGTCTCCAAAGGTACATGTTGGGTTGACGTATTTCAAGATTAGGATTTGTCACTCCGATCATCGGAGAGGTATCTCTGGGCCCTCTCGGTAATGCACATCACTTAAGCCTTGCAAGCAATGCAACTAATGAGTTAGTTGCGAGATGATGTATTATGGAACGAGTAAAGAGACTTGTCGGTAACGAGATTGAACTAGGTATTGGATACCGACGATCGAATCTCGGGCAAGTAACATACCGATGACAAAGGGAACAACATATGTTGTTATGCGGTCTGACCGATAAAGATCTTCGTAGAATATGTACGAGCCAATATGGGCATCCAGGTCCCGCTATTGGTTATTGACCGGAGACGTGTCTCGGTCTTGTCTACATTGTTCTCGAACCCGTAGGGTCCGCACGCTTAAGGTTTCGATTACTGTTATATTATGAGTTTATACATTTTGATGTACCGAAGGTTGTTCGGAGTCCCGGATGTGATCACAGACATGACGAGGAGTCTCGAAATGGTCGAGACATAAAGATTGATATATTGGAAGCCTATGTTTGGATATCGGAAGTGTTCCGGGTGAAATCGGGATTTTACCGGAGTACCGGGAGGTTACCGGAACCCCCCCGGAGCTATATGGGGCTTAGTGGGCCTTAGTGGAAAAGAGAAGGGGCAGCCCAAGATGGGCCGCGCGCCCCTCCCCTCCCTTGGTCCGAATAGGACAAGGAGAGGGGGCTGGCCCCCCTCTCTCTTTTCCCCCCTCCGCGAATCCTATTCCAACTAGGATTGGGGGGGGGGGAATCCTACTCCCAGAGGGAGTAGGACTCCTCCTGGCGCGCCTCTCCTAGGCCGGCCGCACCCCCCCTTGATCCTTTATATACGGAGGCAGGGGAACCCCAGAGACACACAAGTTGATCCACGTGATCTTATTCTTAGCCGTGTGCGGCGCCCCCTGCCACCATAGTCCTCGATAATATTGTAGCGGTGCTTAGGCGAAGCCCTGCGACAGTAGTACATCAAGATCATCACCACGTCGTCGTGCTGACAGAACTCTTCCCCGACACTTTACTGGATCGGAGTCCGGGGATCGTCATCGAGCTGAATGTGTGCTAAAACTCGGAGGTGCCGTAGTTTCGGTGCTTGATCGGTCGGGTCGTGAAGACGTACGACTACATCAACCAAACGCTTCCGTTGTCGATCTACCAGGGTACGTAGATCACACTCTCCCCTCATTGCTATGCATCACCATGATCTTGCGTGTGCGTAGGAAATTTTTTGAAATTACTACGTTCCCCAACAGTGGTATCAGAGCCTAGGTTTTATGGTTTGATGTTATGTGCACGAGTAGAACACAAGTGAGTTGTGGGCGATATAAGTCATACTGCCTACCAGCATGTCATACTTTGGTTCGGCGGTATTGTTGGATGAAGCGGCCCGGACCGACATTACGTGTACGCTTACGCGAGACCGGTTCTCCCGACGTGCTTTGCACATAGGTGGCTTGCGGGTGACTGTTTCTCCAACTTTAGTTGAACCGAGTGTGGCTACGCCCGGTCCTTGCGAAGGTTAAAATGGCATCAACTTGACAAACTATCGTTGTGGTTTTGATGCGTAGGTAAGATTGGTTCTTGCTTAAGCCCGTAGCAGCCACGTAAAACTTGCAACAAAGTAGAGGACGTCTAACTTGTTTTTGCAGGGCATGTTGTGATGTGATATGGTCAAGACATGATGCTAAATTTTATTGTATGAGATGATCATGTTTTGTAACCGAGTTATCGGCAACTAGCAGGAGCCATATAGTTGTCGCTTTATTGTATGCAATGCAATCGCGATGTAATGCTTTACTTTATCACTAAGCGGTAGCGATAGTCGTGGAAGCATAAAATTGGTGAGACGACAATGATGCTGCGATGGAGATCAAGGTGTCGCGCCGGTGACGATGGTGATCATGACGGTGCTTCGGAGATGGTGATCACAGGCACAAGATGATGATGGCCATATCATATCACTTATATTGATTGCATGTGATGTTTATCTTTTATGCATCTTATCTTGCTTTGATTGACGGTAGCATTATAAGATGATCTCTCACTAAATTATCCAGAAGTGTTCTCCCTGAGTATGCACCGTTGCGAAAGTTCTTCGTGCTGAGACACCACGTGATGATCGGGTGTGATAGGCTCTACGTTCAAATACAACGGGTGCAAAACAGTTGCACACGCGGAATACTCAGGTTATACTTGACGAGCCAAGCATATACAGATATGGCCTCGGAACACGGAGACCGAAAGGTCGAGCGTGAATCATGTAGTAGATATGATCAACATAGTGATGTTCACCAATGAAACTACTCCATCTCATGTGATGATCGGACATGGTTTAGTTGATTTGGATCACGTGATCACTTAGAGGATTAGAGGGATGTCTATCTAAGTGGGAGTTCTTTAAGTAATTTGACTAATTGAACTTAAATTTATCATGAACTTAGTACCTGATAGTATCTTGCTCATGTATGTTTGATTGTAGATAGATGGCCCGTGCTGTTGTTCCGTTGAATTTTAATGCGTTCCTTGAGAAAGCAAAGTTGAAAGATGATGGTAGCAATTACACGGACTGGGTCCGTAACTTGACGATTATCCTCATTGCTGCATAGAAGAATTACGTCCTGGAAGCACCGCTGGGTGCCAGGCCTGCTGCAGGAGCAACACCAGATGTTATGAACGTCTGGCAGAGCAAAGCTGATGACTACTCGATAGTTCAGTGTGCCATGCTTTACAACTTAGAATCGGGACTTCAACGACGTTTTGAACGTCATGGAGCATATAAGATGTTCCAGGAGTTGAAGTTAATATTTCAAGCAAATGCCCGGATTGAGAGATATGAAGTCTCCAATAAGTTATATAGCTGCAAGATGGAGGAGAACAATTCTGTTAGTGAGCATATACTCAAAATGTCTGGGTATAATAATCACTTGATTCAGATGGGAGTTAATCTTCTGGATGATTGCGTCTTTGATAGAATTCTCCAATCACTGCCACCAAGCTACAAGAGCTTCGTGATGAACTATAATATGCAAGGGATGAATAAGACTATTCCCGAGCTCTTCGCAATGCTGAAAGCTGCGGAGGTAGAAATCAAAAAGGAGCATCAAGTGTTGATGGTCAACAATACCACTAGTTTCAAGAAAAAGGGCAAAGGGAAGAAGAAGGGGAAGTTCAAGAAGAACAGCAAGCAAGTTGCTGCTCAAGAGAAGAAACCCAAGTCTGGACCTAAGCCTGAAACTGAGTGCTTCTACTGCAAGCAGACTGGTCACTGGAAGTGGAACTGCCCCAAGTATTTGGCGGATAAGAAGGATGGCAAGGTGAACAAAGGTATATGTGATATACATGTTATTGATGTGTACCTTACTAATGCTCGCAGTAGCACCTGGGTATTTCATACTGGTTCTGTTGCTAATATTTGCAACTCGAAACCGGGACTACGGATTAAGCGAAGATTGGCTAAGGACGAGGTGACGATGCGCGTGGGAAACGGTTCCAAAGTCGATGTGATCGCAGTCGGCACGCTACCTCTACATCTACCTTCAGGATTAGTATTAGACCTAAATAATTGTTATTTGGTGCCAGCGTTGAGCATGAACATTATATCTGGATCTTGTTTGATGCGAGACAGTTATTCATTTAAATCAGAGAATAATGGTTGTTCTATTTATATGAGCAATATCTTTTATGGTCATGCACCCTTGAAGAGTGGTCTATTTTTATTGAATCTCGATAGTAGTGACACACATATTCATAATGTTGAAGCCAAAAGATGCAGAGTTGATAATGATGGTGCAACTTATTTGTGGCACTGCCGTTTAGGTCATATCGGTGTAAAGCGCATGAAGAAACTCCATACTGATGGACTTTTGGAACCACTTGATTATGAATCACTTGGTACTTGTGAACCGCGCCTCATGGGCAAGATGACTAAAACACCGTTCTCCGGTACTATGGAGAGAGCAATAGATTTGTTAGAAATCATACATACAGATGTATGTGGTCCAATGAATATTGAGTCTCGTGGGGGATATCGTTATTTTCTCAGCTTCACAGATGACTTAAGCATATATGGGTATATCTACTTAATGAAACATAAGTCTGAAACATTTGAAAAGTTCAAAGAATTTCAGAGTGAAGTTGAAAATCATCGTAACAAGAAAATAAAGTTTCTACGATCTGATCGTGGAGGAGAATATTTGAGTTACGAGTTTGGTGTACATTTGAAACAATGCGGAATAGTTTCACAACTCACGCCACCCGGAACACCACAGCGTAATGGTGTGTCCGAACATCGTAATCGTACTTTACTAGATATCACTAGTAGAAGACAGGGCTATGGTCCAGGCCGCATCAGCCCATTAGTCCCGGTTCAGTCTAGAACCGGGACCAATGTGGGCATTGGTCCCGGTTCGTGAGCCCAGGGGGCCGGCCGGGCCACGTGGGCCATTGGTCCCAGTTCATCTGGACCTTTTGGTCCCGGTTGGTGGGATGAACCGGGACCAATGGGCCTTCCTCCTAGCCCACCACCATTGGTCCCGGTTGGTGGCTTGAACCGGGACCAAAGGCTCCCCTTTAGTCCTGGCTCATGTCACCAACCGGGACCAATGAGGTGCCTATATATACCCCCTCGCGCAAGAGCAGAGCACAGTGCTCTCTTTTTTTCTGGCCGAGGGGGAGAGGGCTTTGTGGTGCTCTAGCTCACCTCCTATGCACATGAGGTGTTCGATGGAATGCCCGAGCCACACTACTTAAGCTTTCTCCTCTCGAAGCTCGACCTCCAAGCTCCATTTTCCTCGAGATTTGTCTAGATTTAGCGGTCCGTCACGCCCCGTCCCCGTCTTCACCGCCGTCGATCACCCGCGCTGATCTCATCACCGACACCATCGTGGTGAGCCTCTTGTTCTTATCTTCTTTCTGAAAGGAAAAATATTCTTACTTGTATGTTTAGATAGATACTTGTATCATTTTCTTACATTTTTATTGCATCTTATATAGTGCGATGGTTTTGGTATCCGCCCCCGTCGGCCCTCGTCCTGTCTATGATTCGGATTTGGTATGTATATTATCTTTATAACTATTGGTTCATTTATTGTTTATGAAAATTATGCCGACCAACGTGACATAGATTTTATTTATCTAGGATGTATGTGAATCGGAAATGCCAACCGACCTTGTCGAGAGGTTAAATTTAGTTGAAAAAGAAAACAATTTGTTGAAGGAAAAAATAAAAAAAATTGAGGAGGAGAAGATGATATTGGAGTTGCATGTTGCAGATGTCGTCGATGATCACAAGATCAAGATGGATGCAATGCGCTTGAAGATTAGAAAGATTAGAAAATATACCATTCATACCGAGGCTTGGTATCATTATGCCGTTGGATCAATTGTTACCTTGGTTGCGATTATGATCGCATTTGTTTTCGCATTGAAATGTTTTACATAGTTTCAATGTATGGTTTAATTAATTAGATGCTCTGGAGAGCTATATGTTATTAGATGAGAACTATGTATGCACTTTGGTTTTAATGTGATGATGAACTTCTATTAATTTGGACACTTAATTATATATAATGCACGCAGATGAACCGGCAATGGATGTACGGTGACAGACACACCCACGAGTACATTAAGGGCGTGCATGAGTTTCTCGATGCGGCTGAGGCAAACAAGCAGCATGGTTTTATGTGTTGTCCATGCACTGAATGCGGGAATACGAGGTCTTACTCTAACCGGAAAATCCTTCACTCCCACCTGCTTTACAAGGGTTTCATGCCACACTATAATGTTTGGACGAGGCACGGAGAAATAGGGGTTATGATGGAAGGCGGCGAAGAAGAAGAGTACGATGACAACTATGTGCCCCCTGAATACGGTGATGCTACAACGGGGGGAGCTGGTGAAGATCAAGAGGAACCAGACGATGTGCGCAATGATGCTGCCACGGGTGAAGCTGCTGAAGATCAAGAGGAACCAGACGATGTGCCCGATGATGATGATCTCCGTCGGGTCATTCTCGATGCAAGGATGCAATGCATTAGTCAAAAGGAGAAGCTGAAGTTCGATCGCATGTTAGAGGATCACAAAAAAGGGTTATACCCCAATTGCGAAAATGGCAACACAAAGCTCGGTACCGTACTGGAATTGCTGCAGTGGAAGGCAGAGAATGCTGTGGCTGACAAAGGATTTGAGAAGCTACTGAAAATATTGAAGAAGAAGCTTCCAAAGGATAACGAATTGCCCGATAGTACATACGCAACAAAGAAGGTCGTATGCCCTCTAGGATTGGAGGTGGAGAAGATACATGCATGCCCTAATGACTGCATCCTCTACCGCGGTGCATACAAGGATCTGAACGGATGCCCGGTATGCGGTGCGTTGCGGTATAAGATCAGACGAGATGACCCCAGTGATGTTGACGGCGAGCCCCTCACGAAGAGGGTTCCTGCGAAGGTGATGTGGTATGCTCCTATAATACCACGGTTGAAACGTCTGTTCAGAAACGAAGAGCATGCCAAGTTGATGCGATGGCACAGTGAGAACCGAAAGAAAGATGGGAAGTTGAGAGCACCCGCTGACGGGTCGCAGTGGAGAAAAATCGAGAGAAAGTACTGGGATGAGTTTGCAAAGGACCCAAGGAATGTATGGTTTGCTTTAAGCGCGGATGGCATTAATCCTTTCGGGGAGCAGAGCAGCAATCACAGCACCTGGCCCATGACTCTATGTATGTATAACCTTCCTCCTTGGATGTGCATGAAGCGGAAGTTCATTATGATGCCAGTTCTCATCCAAGGCCCTAAGCAACCCGACAACGAAATTGATGTGTACCTAAGGCCATTAGTTGAAGAACTTTTACAGTTGTGGAATGGAAACGGTGTACGTACGTGGGATGAGCACAGACAGGAGGAATTTAACCTTAAGGCATTGCTGTTCGTGACCATCAACGATTGGCCCGCTCTCAGTAACCTTTCAGGACAGACAAACAAAGGATACCACGCATGCACGCACTGTTTAGATGACACTGAAAGTATATACCTGGACAAATGCAGGAAGAATGTGTACCTGGGCCATCGTCGATTTCTTCCGACCAACCATCAATGTCGAAAGAAAGGCAAGCATTTCAAAGGCGAGGCAGATCACCGGAAGAAGCTCGCCATGCGCACCAGTGATCACGTGCTTGCTATGGTCAATGATTTACACTACGTAATCTTTGGAAAGGGTCCCGGTGGACTAGCTGTTCCGAATGACGCTGAGGGACACGCACCCATGTGGAAGAAGAAATCTATATTTTGGGACCTACCCTACTGGAAAGACCCAGAGGTCCGCTCCTCAATCGACGTGATGCACGTGACGAAGAACCTTTGCGTGAACCTGCTAGGCTTCTTGGGTGTGTATGGGAAGACAAAAGATACACCTGAGGCATGGGAGGACCTGCAACGTTTGCACGAAAAAGACGGCATGCCTCCGAAGCAGTATAAAGGTCCTGCCAGCTACGCTCTTACGAAAGAAGAGAAAGAAATCTTCTTTGAATGCCTACTCAGTATGAAGGTCACGACTGGCTTCTCGTCGAATATAAAGGGAATAATAAATATGCCAGAGAAAAAGTTTCAGAACCTAAAGTCTCATGACTGCCACGTGATTATGACGCAACTGCTTCCGGTTGCATTGAGGGGGCTTCTACCGGAAAACGTCCGATTAGCCATTGTGAAGCTATGTGCATTCCTCAATGCAATCTCTCAGAAGGTGATCGATCCAGAAATCGTACCAAGGCTAAGGAGTGATGTGGCGCAATGTCTTGTCAGTTTCGAGCTGGTGTTCCCACCATCCTTCTTCAATATCATGACGCACGTCCTAGTTCATCTAGTCGACGAGATTGTCATCCTGGGGCCCGTATTTCTACACAATATGTTCCCCTTTGAGAGGTTCATGGGAGTCCTAAAGAAATATGTCCGTAACCGCGCTAGGCCAGAAGGAAGCATCTCCATGGGCCATCAAACAGAGGATGTTATCGGGTTTTGTGTTGACTTCATTCCTGGCCTTAACAAGATAGGTCTCCCTAAATCGCGGTATGAGGGGAGACTGACTGGAAAAGGCACTATTGGAAGAGACTCAATAATATGCAGGGACGGATATTCTTGGTCTCAAGCACACTACACAGTTCTACAGAACTCTACCTTGGTGACCCCGTATGTCGATGAACACAAGAACAGTCTGCGCTCCAAACACCCGGAGCAATGCGACGACTGGATTACATGTGAACACATCAAGACTTTCAGCAGTTGGTTGGAAACACGTCTCAGAGGTGACAAGACTGTTTGTGATGAGTTGTACTTGTTTTCCAGGGGACCATCTTTGACTGTATTGACTTACAAAGGATACGAGATAAATGGGAATACATTTTACACGATCGCCCAAGATCAAAAGAGCACCAACCAAAACAGCGGTGTCCGCTTTGATGCAGCAACCGAGAGCGGAAAGGACACATATTATGGTTACATAGTGGACATATGGGAACTTGACTACGGACCTGATTTTAAGGTCCCTTTGTTTAAGTGCAAATGGGTCAATCTGTTAGGCGGCGGGGTACAGCTGGTAGACCTACAGTACGGAATGACAACAGTGGATCTGAAAAATCTTGGGTACACTGACGAACCATTCGTCCTAGCCAATGATGTGGCACAGGTTATCTATGTGAAGGACATGTCTACCAAACCGAGAAAAAGAAAAGATAAGGAAGCGAATACATCATACAATGAGGCAAAGCGCCACATAGTTCTTTCAGGAAAAAGGGACATCCTGGGAGTGGACGGCAAGACAGACATGTCTGAAGATTATGAAAAGTTTCATGAAATTCCTCCCTTCAATGTCAAGGCTGACCCAAGCATCCTGATAAACAATGAAGATTATCCATGGTTACGGCGCAATAAGCAAATGACACAAGCGAAGAAAAAGTGAAGACTTTCTCCCGCAATAAGCAAATGCTATGTGGGTGAAATTATGATACCATCCCAACTTTCAACTTTTTCAGAGTTCATTTGAAATGCTTTCATGTCTTATGGTTTGAAACTTTGATACTTCGAAAGTGATTGTCCATTTTGTACACGAAGTGCATCAAGTTTTTGTCGTAACCCTCTCTACTTTTTGGAACATGCTATGTGGGTGAAATGATGATACCATGCCAACTTTCAACCTTTTCAGAGTTCATTTTGAAATGCTTTCCAATTTCA
>NC_057806.1:5074156-5075904 GCF_018294505.1 Triticum aestivum
CGATTAGCCATTGTGAAGCTATGTGCATTCCTCAATGCAATCTCTCAGAAGGTGATCGATCCAGAAATCGTACCAAGGCTAAGGAGTGATGTGGCGCAATGTCTTGTCAGTTTCGAGCTGGTGTTCCCACCATCCTTCTTCAATATCATGACGCACGTCCTAGTTCATCTAGTCGACGAGATTGTCATCCTGGGGCCCGTATTTCTACACAATATGTTCCCCTTTGAGAGGTTCATGGGAGTCCTAAAGAAATATGTTCGTAACCGCGCTAGGCCAGAAGGAAGCATCTCCATGGGCCATCAAACAGAGGATGTTATCGGGTTTTGTGTTGACTTCATTCCTGGCCTTAACAAGATAGGTCTCCCTAAATCGCGGTATGAGGGGAGACTGACTGGAAAAGGCACTCTTGGAAGAGACTCAATAATATGCAGGGACGGATATTCTTGGTCTCAAGCACACTACACAGTTCTACAGAACTCTACCTTGGTGACCCCGTATGTCGATGAACACAAGAACAGTCTGTGCTCCAAACACCCGGAGTAGTGCGACGACTGGATTACATGTGAACACATCAGGACTTTCAGCAGTTGGTTGGAAACACGTCTCAGAGGTGACAACACTATTTGTGATGAGTTGTACTTGTTGTCCAGGGGACCATCTTTGACTGTATTGACTTACAAAGGATACGAGATAAATGGGAATACATTTTACACGACCGCCCAAGATCAAAAGAGCACCAACCAAAACAGCGGTGTCCGCTTTGATGCAGCAACCGAGAGCGGAAAGGACACATATTATGGTTACATAGTGGACATATGGGAACTTGACTACGGACCTGATTTTAAGGTCCCTTTGTTTAAGTGCAAATGGGTCAATCTGTTAGGCGGCGGGGTACAGCAGGTAGACCCACAGTACGGAATGACAACAGTGGATCTGAAAAATCTTGGGTACACTGACGAACCGTTCGTCCTAGCCAATGATGTGGCACAGGTTATCTATGTGAAGGACATGTCTACCAAACCGAGAAAAAGGAAAGATAAGGAAGCGAATACATCATACGATGAGCCAAAGCGCCACATAGTTCTTTCAGGAAAAAGGGACATCCTGGGAGTGGACGGCAAGACAAACATGTCTGAAGATTATGAAAAGTTTCATGAAATTCCTCCCTTCAATGTCAAGGCTGACCCAAGCATCCTGATAAACAATGAAGATTATCCATGGTTACGGCGCAATAAGCAAATGACACAAGCGAAGAAAAAGTGAAGACTTTCTCCCACAATAAGCAAATGCTATGTGGGTGAAATTATGATACCATCCCAACTTTCAACTTTTTCAGAGTTCATTTGAAATGCTTTCATGTCTTATGGTTTGAAACTTTGATACTTCGAAAGTGATTGTCCATTTTGTACACGAAGTGCATCAAGTTTTTGTCGTAACCCTCTCTACTTTTTGGAACATGCTATGTGGGTGAAATGATGATACCATGCCAACTTTCAACCTTTTCAGAGTTCATTTTGAAATGCTTTCCAATTTTAGAGTCATTTAGCTCAAAGAATGAATTAATAGCAAACAGAATGAACTACAAAACTTTTATGAAAATAAAAACAATCAATTAAAATATTATGTTATGATCAACTAAAATAAAACTATAATATTCTTCAATAGCAAAAAGAATATAATTTGTGTGACCTAAAATCAAACTATAAGTATTTAATTGTAAGTATAAATAAAAAATAAATAGCAAAGAA
>NC_057806.1:5075914-5076621 GCF_018294505.1 Triticum aestivum
ATATGCTTTTTTTCTGTTATATGCTTTTTTTCTGTTATATGCTTTTTTTTCATGTATATATGCAAAAAATAGTTTTTTAGAAAAATTAGGATTTTTTTCTGTTCATAGATTTTTTTTCATATATATGCTTGTTTTATATATATATATGTATATATATGTTCTCTGTGTATATATCTATGTTCATGTATATATGCAAAAAATAGTTCTTTAGAAAAATTAGGATTTTTTTCTGTTCATAGATTTTTTGGTGATATTAATTATTGTAAATATGAAAATGTTTGTATATTCATATGAACAAATGAATTAGAAGAGGGAGAAGAAGAGGGGGTCTAGGGTCGCCGAGGGGTCGAGGGTCGTCGAACATGAGAGGAGGAAGAGGATAAAAAAGAAGAGGAATAAGAAAAGAAAAAAGAGGAGAAGAAAGAATAGAGGAGAAGATCTCCTCTATTCTTTCTTCTCCTCTTTTTTTTTCTTCTTCTTCCTCTTTTTTTATCGGGAACAAGGGTCGTCGAGGGTCGCCGAGCGGTAGAGGAAGAAGAGGATAAAATAGAAGAGGAAGAAAAAAAAGAGAGGGGTCGACGGTCGCCTAGGGGTCGAGGGTCGAGAGGGGGTCTATTTTTCTCTTTTCTCCTCTATTCCTTTCTTCTTCTCCTCTTTTTTTTTCTTTTTTTTCTTCGACATGTGGGGGGGGGGTCGAGAACGCCGGA
>NC_057806.1:5076631-5094080 GCF_018294505.1 Triticum aestivum
GGACATTCATGAGAGAGGCGAGGAAGAAGGGGAAGAAGAGGAGAGGAAGAAGAGGAAGTCTTCTCCTCTATTCTTTCTTCTCTTCTTTTTTCTTCTTCTTCTTCCTCTTTATTTTATCGGGAACGAGGGTCGTCGAGAGGGTCGCCGAGCGGTAGAGGAGAAACCCTAAATAGAAAGTATTGTCGGTGTGAGATACATGTATCGTCGGTGTCGGACACTACATCCACATCCCACAAGTGGCGCGGGCTTCGACGCCCACGTCACTTGTGGGACGTGGATGTAGTGTCCGACACCGAAGGCCACATGTATCTCACACCCACGATACTTGCTAGCTATTTAGGGTTTCCTTTGACACTAGGGGTCGAGGGTTCCAGGGTCGTCGAGGGTTCGAGGGGTCGAGAGAGGTTTCCTAGTGTCAAAGTATTGAAGAAATCCATGCCTTCATCATTAGCCGGAAGTAACCAGGGCTTGCTGGTACGAAGTTCTACAAAGTTGTTCTGGAATGGAGTCCCGGATAGAATAATTCGCCTTTTGGTACGAATTCAGCAAAGGCCTTCCAAATAGCGATATTCGGAAGGCTCTTTCTGAACTTTGTACCAAAAAGCGAATTATCCTATCTAGGACTCCGTTCTAGAACAACTTTGAAGAGCTTCGTACCATCATGCACATGTTACTTTTGCCTAATGATGAAGACATGGTTTTGTTGAATCCTTTGACACTAGGCAACCTCCTGATCCCTCGGCGATCCTCTCGAACATGAGAGGAAGAAGAGGATCATCGAGGGGTCGAGGGTTCCAGGGTCGTCGAGGGTTCGAGGGGTCGAGGATCGCCGAGGGGTCGAGAGAGGTTTCCTAGTGTCAAAGTATTGAAGAAATCCATGCCTTCATCATTAGCCGGAAGTAACCAGGGCATGTTGGTACGAAGTTCTGCAAAGTTGTTCTGGAATGGAGTCCCGGATAGAATAATCCGCCTTTTGGTACCAATTCAGCAAATGCCTTCGAAATAGCGATATTCGGAAGGCTCTTGCTGAACTTTGTACCAAAAAGCGAATTATCCTATGTGGGACTCCATTCCAGAACAACTTTGAAGTGCTTCGTACCATCATGCACATGTTACTTTCGCCTAATGATGAAGACATGGTTTTGTTGAATCCTTTGACACCAGGCAACCTCCCGACCCCTCGGCGATCCTCTCGAACATGAGAGGAAGAAGAGGGTCGTCTAGGGGTCGAGGGTTCGAGGGTTCGAGGGTTCTTCTCCTCTATTCTTTCTTCTCCTCTTTTTTTCTTCTTCTTCCTCTTTTTTTATCGGGAACGAGGGTCGTCGAGGGACATATACAGATGTAGTGTCGTCGTTGTCGATATATACCCCCTCCTGATAGCTTACTATGATTAGCTAGCTAGTTCTACGTTTGGCAGTAATATATCCATCTGTCATGTTTGAATAATAATTGCCATGTTGTAAATATTTGTAGAAACTATGGACACCGCCCTAGACGAAGCAACAAAAGAAGCGTTGTTGAGGGAGATAATCGCACAAGGAAGTGATGCCGTCTCGTACTATCTCAACGAAACCGATGGTCTGGAAGGAGAGGGTGAACAAGCTGGCTACGGTGACCTAATGCTGGTGCAAGAAGCAGAACATGAGGACGGCTCCGGTGACCCAATGCCGGTGCAAGAAGGAGACCGTGATGACTGCTCCGGTGACCGAACCGAGTCCGGCCAGGTATATATATTAGTTAAGCCTATGCTGACTAGCTGATTGATGCATTCATTGTTTTGGTATGTACACATATTAATTAAGCCTTTGTTCTTTTTTCTAGCCCTCCGGAACGAGCACAACTTCGGTAAAGAGATGAGGCCCGAAGAAAAAGTTGAGCTCGGATGAAAAGCTTGAGATCACAGCAATCGCGCCCGACGGCCAACCTATTGAACCCCTCCGGACAAAGAGCGCATTTTTTGCTCAGTGCGGGGTTCTGGTTAGGGACAAGATCCCGATAAGCATCCAGCAATGGTTTAAGCTGGCTAAAGAAGACCCTGAGGTGTCTTATGTCAATGATATGCAGAAAAATGATCTTTGGACTGAGCTGAAGTCAAATTTCACCCTACCGCCAGAGGATAATCCAGAGAACCCAATTAAAGAGAAATTAATCAAGTCTTTTGCTCTGAAGAGGATGGCAGATCTATTCAGGAGGTGGAAGAAAGAGCTGAATAGGTTTGTCGATAAAAAAGAGACACCAGAATTCAAGGGCAGATATGAGAAGATCAGAGATCACTGGCCCGCATTTGTGGCCCACAAGACATCGGAAAAGAGTCAGAAGATGTCGGCGACAAACAAGCAAAATGCTGCGAAGAAGAAGCTTCACCATCGCACGGGGTCAGGTGGCTACCTCGTAGCCCGGCCTAAGTGGTCCAAGACTGAGAATGATCTGGTTCATAAAGGGATCGAACTAGAGACAAATAACTAGCCAGACCGTTGCCGGACTTGGTTCTTCGGGGCTGGCGGAACCTTGGACCCTGAAACAGGGAAATGCATTTGGACGAATGAACAAATGGACATACCAGTCAGTAAGCTTACGCAGTATATCGAAGCAGCGCAGGAAGGGACGTTCTTTCCGGACAGAGAGCACGATGAGCTCACAATGGCCCTCGGGAATCCTGAGCACCCTGGACGGACATGAGGCACGTCAGGCTCCGTTCCGTGGAAGGTTGGGTTTCCAGACGTAGGCGGTTACAAATCCCATGAGAGGAGGAAAAAAGTGTAGCAGACCGAACTGCAGGCACTGCACGCAAGGGTACAAGCGACAGAGGAACATGAAGCAAATCGCAGCAAACGTACTGCCGAAGCCTCCCCCGAAGCTACCCCGCCATCTCAGTGCAGAAGCAGCGTGGCTTCCATCGAGCTGCTTCAGCCGGAGCATGCCTTGACAGCTCCTGCCAGCTATCCTGTGGATGCTATAACGGATTCTCAAAATTGCCACCTTATGACGCAATGGATGAATTTGAAGGTCAAGGCGGCTGTTGGCTCTGTTTATCCTACTGAACCTGGCGCAACTTTTCACTGCCGGCCGATTCCAGAAGGATATGCTAGGGTGATGGTGGATGAGATAACGGAGGGATTTGAGGACCTCCAGCTTGACCACCCTACCGGTGAAGGGGAGACTCCATGCCTATGGCGGAAGGACCTCATCAACCTTCCGAACTGGACGCCTCCGCCTCCTCCTCCTCCTCCGGCAAGTCAGGGCACTCCACCTCCTCCACCGCCTCCTCCTCCGGCGAGTGACGATCAGGGCCCTCGGCCGGCTCCTTCTCCGATGCGTGGCGGTACTCCGCCTCCTTCTCCGCCTGCGCCGACGCGCCCGAGCAGCCAGCCTCCTCCTTCTCCGCCTCGTCAGCAAGGGCGGAAGAGACCTGCCGCCGCTCCAGCTGCTCCGGCGGGTCGTAGTCCTTCTCCTCCGCCTCTTAAGCAAGTAAGAAGACAACCGCTTCGTCTGCTCGGTCGGCGTCTAGCAGTACAACCAGAGGCGGGAGGACATACAGATTCGGTCCTTCTCTGAAGACTCCAGAGAAGTTAACATACGAGAGGACCCAGGAGGAGAACGCCGAGATCGCGCGAGAAGAAGTGAGGAAATTCTTTGAAGGGGTGAAAGCAAAGAAACATCCACCTCCGGAGGAGAAGGTAGATCGGGTGAAAGTGAAGCGCACTCTGGCTTCCCTGACAAAACCACCGAAGTCTGATCCACCGAAAGGAAACTATGACCGCATTATTGGAAAGGAATTTGCTGAAGCGGAGCGGTCGGGAAGTACTGTCAGTGATCAAAGGCTGAAAGAACGACGAGCTGGGAAACAAATTGCCCAGCTCGGCAAACAAGCGAAGCAATCATGCCCCCCCACTCAAGGTGCCTAGCCACAACGTCGCTAATGATCCGAGGATGGTGCCTGGTTATAGCAATCTTGCAGATTACCTGCCCGACGAAGTACATTATGAACCCATGGACATGCAGATGCCAAGATACGAGTACGGGAAGCCTCTCGTCAAAGATGAAAGATCTCTATCAACGATGATGCGAAGATTGCATGATTGGTACTTGAAAATCTGCAGAGACTCTGGGGGGAGGAGTACTTTGTATGTGAAAGTTAAAAAGGAGCATGACCTCGTTGGAATTGATCTGTTGCCTGTTCCATTTGAGGAGTTCTATCAGTTTTTCAATCTATTGGCCCTCGATAAAACAACGGTCGCCTGCTACTGTCTGTAAGTAGTACTACTTCTGTCATTAAGTTTCTCTATATAGCTTAGCTCTTTCATTGCATGTATTTATAATCATCCTCACTATATTATGGAGATTGAAGATCATCGAATTGAAGAAAAGACAAGTCGGTGATATTGGGTTCATTAACACATATCTCATAGATGCAACTGAGGTTAAACTTCATGCCGCAGCTACCGAGGCCAACATGCTACAATCGTTCATAATAAATCAAAATAAAGATATAATACTCTTTCCTTACAACTTCAAGTGAGTGTTACTGTCTTGTGCGTATTCGGTTTCCCTTATATATTAGTCAAGGTTATAGTAATGTAATTCATGAGTTATGCATGCATGTGCAGTTTCCACTATATTCTCCTAGAGATTAAGCTTGAGCAGGGACTAGTAACCGTCTTAGACTCAAGACGAAAAGATCCCCAGGACTATGCAGACATGACTGAAATCCTCAAGAAGTAAGTTAAATCGATCATTATCCACCATATCAGCAACTTTGTTCATTTCCTGATATCAAGTAATTGTTTTCTTTGTCCGGCAGGGTTTGGAGAAAATTCACCAAAAAAGTTCCGGGACTGCCGAAGGAGCTGGAATTTAGACACCCGAAAGTAAGTACTATAGTAGCATGTTCCGCGCATCTCCTAGTGATTCAAGCGCTAGTTTCATCAATACCATTTAGCATTCTTGCTTATCAGTTTGATTGACCTCTATTTCTTGTAAAGTGGTTGTGGCAGGAACAAGGGAATGATTTCTGTGGATACTACATCTGCGAGTCCAGCCGCCACACGACGTGTGAGCGGGGCGGGTACTCTAACGAACAATATGAAGTACGTAAATAACAACATTCACAATTTTATTTTATTACCATCATTTGTGTTGAGTTTCATTCATTCATATATATATGTATTGACCCCCTTCTTTAAATTAGATGTTTCGGAAGCGGGATGAACTCCTAGCACCAGCTCGCATGCGAGGAATTCAAGAGGAATTGGCGGCATTCTTTCTTGACCACGTGATCCCTGAAGACGGAGAATTCTATGTTGACCCTGAGTCCGTATGATTATATTTGTAAGAGATAATTACTGTATATATGTAGCCGGTAGTGTCAGATAGATATACGAGAACTTGTTGTTCGATCAATCTCTCGGAGAAGGAGAGGTGGTCGATATCACTTCTCTCTGTATGCATATATTTTCATGACGATCTTCTGTTTCCTTCGTTTGCTTTACTAGCTAGCCAGCGTGTCTAGTCCTCTCTATACGTATGTATAGTACGTAGCGTCGACCAAGCACGGACATAAGAGAGGACACTTCTCTATATTAATTATAGCTAGCTAACACAATATATGAAACACCTAAATTAACCCCCCAAAACCCCCAACCCAGCCCCCCCATTCAAAAAAAAACTAAAACCCCAGCCAAAGAAATGCTGACGCGTGGATGCCTATTGGTCCTGGTTGGTGGCACCAACCGGGACCAAAGGGTCTCCTGACTGGGCTCTGCGCACTGCCCACGTGGAGGGGCTTTAGTCCCGGTTCTGGATTGAACCGGGACTAAAGGGGGGAGGTATTAGTACCGACACTTTAGTCCCGGTTCAGGAACCGGGACTAAAGGCCCTTACGAACCGGGACTGTAGGCCCTTTTTCTACCAGTGTATGGTGCGATCTATGATGTCTCTTACTGATTTACCGCTATCATTTTTGGGTTATGCTTTAGAGACGGCCGCATTCACGTTAAATAGGGCACCATCAAAATCCGTTGAGATGACGCCTTATGAACTATGGTTTGGAAAGAAACCAAAGTTGTCGTTTCTGAAAGTTTGGGGCTGCGATGCTTATGTGAAAAAGCTTCAACCTGATAAGCTCGAACCCAAATCGGAGAAATGTATCTTCATAGGATATCCAAAGGAAACTATTGGATACACCTTCTATCACAGATCCGAAGGCAAGACTTTTGTTGCTAAATCCGGAAACTTTCTGGAGAAGGAGTTTCTCTCGAATGATGTGAGTGGGAGGAAAGTAGAACTTGATGAGGTAACTATACCTACTCCCTTATTGGAAAGTAGTACATCACAGAAAACTGTTTCTGCGACACCTACCCCAATTAGTGAGGAAGCTTATGATACTGATCATGAAACTTCAGGACAAGATACTACTGAACCTCGTAGATCAACCAGAGTGAGATCCGCGCCAGAGTGGTACGGTAATCCTGTTCTGGAAATCATGCTGCTAGATCATGATGAACCTACGAACTATGAAGAAGCAATGGTGAGCCCAGATTCCGCAAAATGGCTTGAAGCCATGAAATCTGAGATGGGATCCATGTATGAGAACAAAGTATGGACTTTGATTGACTTGCCCGATGATCGGCAAGCAATTGAGAATAAATGGATCTTCAAGAAGAAGACTGACGCTGACAGTAATATTACTGTCTACAAAGCTCAACTTGTCGCAAAAGGTTTTTGACAAGTTCAAGGAGTTGACTACGATGAGACCTTCTCACCTGTAGCGATGCTTAAGTCTGTCCGAATCATGTTAGCAATTGCCGCATTTTATGATTATGAAATTTAGCAGATGGATGTCAAAACTGCATTCCTGAATGGATTTCTGGAAGAAGAGTTGTATATGATGCAACCGGAAGGTTTTGTCGATCCAAAGGGAGCTAATAAAGTGTGCAAGCTCCAGCGATCCATTTATGGACTGGTGCAAGCCTCTCGGAGTTGGAATAAACGCTTTGATAGTGTGATCAAAGCATTTGGTTTTATACAGACTTTCGGAGAAGCCTGTATTTACAAGAAAGTGAGTGGGAGCTCTGTAGCATTTCTAATATTATATGTGGATGACATATTACTGATTGGAAATAATATAGAATTTCTGGACAGCATAAGGGGATACTTGAATAAGAGTTCTTCAATGAAAGACCTCGATGAAGCTGCTTACATATTAGGCATAAAGATCTATAGAGATAGATCAAGACACTTAATTGGACTTTCACAAAGCACATACCTTGACAAGATTTTGAAGAGGTTCAAAATGGATCAAGCAAAGAAAGGGTTCTTGCCTGTGTTACAAGGTGTAAAGTTGAGTCAGACTCAATGCCCGACCACTGTATAAGATAGAGAGAAAATGAAAGATGTTCCGTATGCTTCAGCCATAGGCTCTATCATGTATGCAATGCTGTGTACCAGACCTGATGTGTGCCTTGCTATAAGTTTAGCGGGGAGGCACCAAAGTAATCCAGGAGTGGATCACTGGACAGCGGTCAAGAACATCCTGAAATACCTGAAAAGGACTAAGGATATGTTTCTCGTATATGGAGGTGACAAAGAGCTCATCGTAAATGGTTACATTGATGCAAGCTTTGACACTGATCCGGACGATTCTAAATCGCAAACCGGATACGTGTTTACATTAAACGGTGGAGCTGTCAGTTGGTGCAGTTCTAAACAAAGCGTCGTGGCAGGATCTACATGTGAAGCGGAGTACATAGCTGCTTCGGAAGCAGCAAACGAAGGAGTCTATATGAAGGAGTTCATATCCGATCTAGGTGTCATACCTAGTGCATCGGGTCCAAGGAAAATCTTTTGTGACAATACTGGTGCAATTGCCTTGGCAAAGGAATCCAGATTTCACAAGAGGACCAAACACATCAAGAGACGCTTCAATTCCATCCGGGATCTAGTCCAGGTGGGAGACATAGAGATTTGCAAGATACATACGGAGCTGAATGTAGCAGACCCGTTGACTAAGCCTCTTCCACAAGCAAAACATGATCAGCACCAAAGCTCCATGGGTGTTAGAATCATTACTGTGTAATCTAGATTATTGACTCTAATGCAAGTGGGAGATTGAAGGAAATATGCCCTAGAGGCAATAATAAAGTTATTATTTATTTCCTTATATCATGATAAAGGTTTATTATTCATGCTAGAATTGTATTAACCGGAAACATAATACATGTGTGAATACATAGACAAACAGAGTGTCACTAGTATGCCTCTACTTGACTAGCTCGTTAATCAAAAATGGTTATGTTTCCTAACCATGGACAAAGGGTTGTCATTTGATTAACGGGATCCCATCATTAGTTGAATGATCTGATTGACATGACCCATTCCATTAGCTTAGCACCCGATCGTTTAGTATGTTGCTATTGCTTTCTTCATGACTTATACATGTTCCTATGACTATGAGATTATGTAACTCCCGTGTGCCGGAGGAACACTTTGTGTGCTACCAAACGTCACAAGTATCTGGGTGATTATAAAGGTGCTCTACAGGTGTCTCCAAAGGAACATGTTGGGTTGACGTATTTCAAGATTAGGATTTTTCACTCCGATCGTTGGAGAGGTATCTCTGGGCCCTCTCGGTAATGCACATCACTTAAGCCTTGCAAGCAATGCAACTAATGAGTTAGTTGCGAGATGATGTATTACGGAACGAGTAAAGAGACTTGCCGGTAACGAGATTGAACTAGGTATTGGATACCGACGATCGAATCTCGGGCAAGTAACATACCGATGACAAAGGGAACAACGTATGTTGTTTTGCGGTCTGACCGATAAAGATCTTCGTAGAATATGTACGAGCCAATATGGGCATCCAGGTCCCGCTATTGGTTATTGACCGGAGACGTGTCTCGGTCATGTCTACATTGTTCTCGAACCCGTAGGGTCCGCACGCTTAAGGTTTCGACGACTGTTATATTATGAGTTTCTACATTTTGATGTACCGAAGGTTGTTCGGAGTACCGGATGTGATCACGGACATGACGAGGAGTCTCGAAATGGTCGAGACATAAAGATTGATATATTGGAAGCCTATGTTTGGATATCGGAAGTGTTCCGGGTGAAATCGGGATTTTACCGGAGTACCGGGAGGTTACCGGAACCCCCCGGGAGCTATATGGGCCTTAGTGGGCCTTAGTGGAAAATAGAAGGGGCAGCCCAAGATGGGCCACGCGCCCCTCCCCTCCCTTGGTCCGAATAGGACAAGGAGAGGGGGCCGGCCCCCCTCTCTCTTTTCCCCCCTCCGCGAATCCTATTCCAACTAGGATTGGGGGGGGGGGGAATCCTACTCCCAGAGGGAGTAGGATTCCTCTTGGCGCGCCTCTCCTAGGCCGGCCGCACCCCCCCTTGATCCTTTATATATGGAGGCAGGTGAACCCCGGAGACACACAAGTTGATCCACGTGATCTTATTCTTAGCCGTGTGCGGTGCCCCCTGCCACCATAGTCCTCGATAATATTGTAGCGGTGCTTAGGTGAAGCCCTGCGACAATAGTACATCAAGATCGTCACCACGCCTTCGTGCTGACGGAACTCTTCCCCGACAGTTTGCTGGATCGGAGTCCGGGGATCGTCATCGAGCTGAACGTGTGCTAAAACTCAGAGGTGCCGTAGTTTCGGTGCTTGATCGGTCGGGCCGTGAAGATGTACGACTACATCAACCAAACACTTCCGTTGTCGATCTACAAGGGTACGTAGATCACACTCTCCCCTCGTTGCTACGCATCACCATGATCTTGCGTGTGCGTAGGAATTTTTTTGAAATTACTACGTTCCCCAATAATGGGCCAGGGGCGAACCATAAGACATGAAAGCATTTCAAATGAACTCTGAAAAAGTTGAAAGTTGGGATGGTATCATAATTTCACCCACATAGCATGTGCATGTACAAAACGGACAATGGTAGCATGTTCGTGTGTTACAAAGTTGGCATGGTATCATCATAATAGTTGCGGGAGAAAGTCTTCACTTTTTCTTCGCTTGTGTCATTTGCTTATTGCGCCGTAACCATGGATAATCTTCATTGTTTATCAGGATGCTTGGGTCAGCCTTGACATTGAAGAGAGGAATTTCATGAAACTTTTCATAATCTTCAGACATGTCTGTCTTGCCGTCCACTCCCAGGATGTCCCTTTTTCCTGAAAGAACTATGTGGCGCTTTGGCTTATCGTATGATGTATTCGCTTCCTTATCTTTTCTTTTTCTCGGTTTGGTAGACATGTCCTTCACATAGATAACCTGTGCCACATCATTGGCTAGGACGAACGGTTTGTTAGTGTACCCAAGATTTTTCAGATCCACTGTTATCATTCCGTACTGTGGGTCTACCTGTACCCCGCCGCCTAACAGATTAACCGATTTGCACTTAAACAAAGGGACCTTAAAATCAGGTCTGTAGTCAAGTTCCCATATGTCCACTATGTAACCATAATATGTGTCCTTTCCGCTCTCGGTTGCTGCATCAAAGCGGACACCGCTGTTTTGGTTGGTGCTCTTTTGATCTTGGGCGATCGTGTAAAATGTATTCCCATTTATCTCGTATCCTTTGTAAGTCAATACAGTCAAAGATGGTCCCCTGGAAAACAAGTACAAGTCATCACAAACAGTGTTGTCACCTCTGAGACGTGTTTCCAACCAACTGCTGAAAGTCTTGATGTGTTCACATGTAATCCAGTCGTCGCATTGCTCCGGGTGTTTGGAGCGCAAACTGTTCTTGTGTTCATCGACATACGGGGTCACCTAGGTAGAGTTCTGTAGAACTGCGTAGTGTGCTTGAGACCAAGAATATCCGTCCCTGCATATTATTGAGTCTCTTCCAAGAGTGCCTTTTCCAGTCAGTCTCCCCTCATACCGCGATTTAGGGAGACCTATCTTCTTAAGGCCAGGAATGAAGTCAACACAAAACCCGATAACATCCTCTGTTTGATGGCCCATGGAGATGCTTCCTTCCGGCCTAGCGCGGTTACGGACATATTTCTTTAGGACTCCCATGAACCTCTCAAAGGATAACATATTGTGTAGAAATACGGGCCCCAGGATGACAATCTTGTCGACTAGATGAACTAGGACGTGCGTCATGATATTGAAGAAGGATGGCGGGAACACCAGCTCGAAACTGACAAGACATTGCGCCACATCACTCCTTAGCCTTGGTATGATTTCTGGATCGATCACCTTCTGAGAGATTGCATTGAGGAATGCACATAGCTTCACAATGACTAATCGGACATTTTCTGGTAGAAGCCCCCTCAATGCAACCGGAAGCAGTTGCGTCATAATCACGTGGCAGTCATGAGACTTTAGGTTCTGAAACTTTTTCTCTGGCATATTTATTATTCCCTTTATATTCGACGAGAAGCCAGTCGTGACCTTCATACTGAGCAGACATTCAAAGAAGATTTCTTTCTCTTCTTTCGTAAGAGCGTAGCTGGCAGGACCTTTATACTGCTTCTGAGGCATGCCTTCTTTTTCGTGCAAACGTTGCAGGTCCTCTCGTGCCTCAGGTGTATCTTTTGTCTTCCCATACACGCCCAAGAAGCCTAGTAGGTTCACGCAAAGGTTCTTCGTCACGTGCATCACGTCGATTGAGGAGCGGACCTCTAGGTCTTTCCAGTAGGGTAGGTCCCAAAATATAGATTTCTTCTTCCACATGGGTGCGTGTCCCTCAGCGTCATTCGGAACAGCTAGTCCACCGGGACCCTTTCCAAAGATTACGTAGTGTAAATCATTGACCATAGCAAGCACGTGATCACCAGTGCGCATGGCGGGCTTCTTCCGGTGATCTGCCTCGCCTTTGAAATGCTTGCCTTTCTTTCGACATTGATGGTTGGTCGGAAGAAATTGATGATGGCTCAGGTACACATTCTTCCTGCATTTGTCCAGGTATATACTTTCAGTGTCATCTAAACAGTGCGTGCATGCGTGGTATCCTTTGTTTGTCTGTCCTGAAAGGTTACTGAGAGCGGGCTAATCGTTGATGGTCACGAACAGCAACGCCTTGAGGTTAAATTCCTCCTGTCTGTGCTCATCCCACGTACGTACACCGTTTCCATTCCACAGCTGTAAAAGTTCTTCAACTAATGGCCTTAGGTACACATCAATTTCGTTGTCGGGTTGCTTAGGGCCTTGGATGAGAACTGACATCATAATGAACTTCCGCTTCATGCACATCCAAGGAGGAAGGTTATACATACATAGAGTCACGGGCTAGGTGCTGTGATTGCTGCTCTGCTCCCCGAAAGGATTAATGCCATCCGCGCTTAAAGCAAACCATACATTCCTTGGGTCCTTTGCAAACTCATCCCAGTACTTTCTCTCAATTTTTCTCCACTGCGACCCGTCAGTGGGTGCTCTGAACTTCCCATCTTTCTTTCGGTTCTCACTGTGCCATCGCATCAACTTGGCATGCTCTTCGTTTCTGAACAGACGTTTCAACCGTGGTATTATAGGAGCATACCACATCACCTTCGCAGGAACCCTCTTCCTGGGGGGCTCGCTGTTAACATCACCAGGGTCATCTCGTCTGATCTTATACCGCAATGCACCGCATACCGGGCATGCGTTCAGATCCTTGTATGCACCGCGGTAGAGGATGCAGTCATTAGGGCATGCATGTATCTTCTCCACCTCCAATCCTAGAGGGCATACGACCTTCTTTGCTGCGTATGTACTGTCGGGCAATTCATTATCCTTTGGAAGCTTCTTCTTCAATATTTTCAGTAGCTTCTCAAATCCTTTGTCAGCCACAGCATTCTCTGCCTTCCACTGCAGCAATTCCAGTACGGTACCGAGCTTTGTGTTGCCATCTTCGCAATTGGGGTATAACCCTTTTTTGTGATCCTCTAACATGCGATCGAACTTCGGCTTCTCCTTTTGACTTTCGCATTGCGTCCTTGCATCGACAATGACCCGACGGAGATCATCATCATTGGGCACATCGTCTGGTTCCTCTTGATCTTCAGCAGCTTCACCCGTTGCAGCATCATTGGGCACATTGTCTGGTTCCTTTTGATCTTCACCAGCTCCCCCCGTTGCAGCATCACCGTATTCAGGGGGCACATAGTTGTCATCGTACTCTTCTTCTTCGCCGTCTTCCATCATAACCCCTATTTCTCCGTGCCTCGTCTAGACATTATAGTGTGGCATGAAACCCTTGTAAAGCAGGTGGGAGTGAAGGATTTTCCGGTTAGAGTAAGACCTCGTATTCCCACATTCAGTGCATGGACAACACATAAAACCATTCTGCTTGTTTGCCTTAGCCGCATCGAGAAACTCATGCACACCCTTAATGTACTCGCGGGTGTGTCTGTCACCGTACATCCATTGCCGGTTCATCTGCGTGCATTATATATAATTAAGTGTCCAAATTAATAGAAGTTCATCATCACATTAAAACCAAAGTGCATACATAGTTCTCATCTAACAACATATAGCTCTCCAGAGCATCTAATTAATTAAACCATACATTGAAACTATGTAAAAACATTTCAATGCAAAAACAAATGCGATCATAATCGCAACCAAGGTAACAATTGATCCAACGGCATAATGATACCAAGCCTCGGTATGAATGGCATATTTTCTAATCTTTCTAATCTTCAAGCGCATTGCATCCATCTTGATCTTGTGATCATCGACGACATCCGCAACATGCAACTCCAATATCATATTCTCCTCCTCAATTTTTTTATTTTTTCCTTCAATAAATTGTTTTCTTCTTCAACTAAATTTAACCTCTCAACAATAGGGTCGGTTGGCATTTCCGATTCACATACATCCTACATACATAAAATCTATGTCACGTTGGTCGGCATAATTTTCATAAACAATAAATGAACCAATAGTTATAAAGATAATATATATACCACATCCGAATCATAGACAGGACGAGGGCCGACGGGGGCGGATACCAAAACCATCGCACTATATAAGATGCAATAGTAAAAGTAAGAAAATAATACAAGTATCTATGTAAACATACAAGTAAGAATATTTTTCCTTTCAGAAAGAAGATAAAACAAGAGGCTCACCACGATGGTGCCGGCGATGAGCTCGGCGCGGGTGATTATAACACCCTCGATGCGGCTATAGCTCCCACGTGTCGAGGCATGACTTAGAGACATAACCGCATTGAAAGCAATGTCGCAAGTTAGGCAATCATCACAACATCCCATGTAATATATAGAATAAAAGGGGAAGGTACATAGTTGGCTTACACTCGCCACGTCACATCAAAGTACATAAATAACATACATCAACCAAACACTCATGGCCCGACTACGGCGCCAAAATAGAAGAAAAACCCAACATGCGACACGGTCCCGATCAAACCCCAACTGGGCACCACTACTGATCATTAGGAAAAGAGACATAGTAACGCTGAGAATCCTCGTCGAACTCCCACTTGAGCTCGTATGCGTCACCTGGAGCGGAATCATCTGGACCTGCATCTGGAGTTATAGCATCTATGAGCCACAGGGACTCAGCAATCTCGCACCTTCGCGATCAAAACTATTTAAGCTTATAGGAAGGGGTAAGGCAAATATATGTGGAGCTGCAGCAAGCGACTAGCATATATGGTGGCTAACTTATACGCAAAAGAGAGCGAGAAGAGGAGGCAAAGCGCGAGCGAGAATCTAGAGGAACAACCTACGCAAGCATTACTCCAACACCGTGTCCACTTCCCGGACTCCGCCGAGAAGGGGCCATCACGGTAACACACACGGTTGATTCATTTTAATTAGGTTTATGTTCAAGTTATCTACAACCGGACATTAACAAATTCCCGTCTGCCCATGACCGCGGGCACGGCTTTCGAAAGTTCAATCCCTGCAGGGGAGTCCCAACTTAGCCCATGACAAGCTCCCACGGTCACCGAAGGAATAGACCTCCACCCAAGACACACCGATCAGACTCGGTAACCCGGTACAACAAGACGATTCGACAGGTTAAAACAAGACCAGCAACACTGCCCGAATGTGCCGACAAATCCCGATAGGAGTTGCACATATCTCTTTCTCAGGGCACACTCAGATTGTCCTAGGTACGGGTAGGCCAGCCCAGAGTTGCCCCTGGTGGCCACCGGCAGCTGACAGGTGGACCAACACTCAGAGGAGCACTGGCCCGGGGGGGGGGTTTAAATAAGATGACCCTCGGGCTCCGGAAACCCAAGGGAAAAAGAGGCTAGGTGGCAAATGGTAAAACCAATGTTGGGCATTGCTGGAAAAGCTTTAATCAAGTCGAACTATCAAGGGGTTCCCATTATAGCCCAACCGTGTAAGGAACGCAACAATCCGGGAACATAACACTGATATGACGGAAACTAGGGCGGCAAGAGTGGAACAAAACACTAGGCGAGAGGCCGAGCCTTCCACCCTTTACCAAGTATATAGATGCAGTAAGATAACATAGCAATATAATGATATCCCAACAAGTAAATAAATGTTCCAACAAGGAACAACTCCAATCTTCACCTGCAACTAGCAACGCTATAAGAAGGGCTGAGCAAAGCGGTAACATAGCCAATCAACGGTTTGCTAGGACATGGTGGGTTAGAGGTTCAACATGGCAATTGGGAGGCTGACAAGCAAAAGGTAGGCATCGTAGCATTGGCATAGCAAGAGCGAGCAAACTAGCATAGCAAAGATAGTAGTGATTTCGAGGGTATGATCATCTTGCCTGCAAAGCTGTCAGAGTAGACTGGATCCTCAAAAGCAAACTCAACGGGCTCCTCGTTAGCGAACTCGTCTCCCGGCTCTACCCAAACAAGACAAACAAGCAACAAGGATACAATGAACCACGTGCAAGCTCAAACAATAAGATGCAATGATGATATGCTATGCGGGATGCGATGCGGAATGCAAAATGCAAGACATGACAGGAAATGCATGAACCTGGCCTCAACTTTGAAAACCAAGTGTGCCACTGGAAATATGGGATGAAATCGCTTGAAAACGATATAAAGAACGCCGGAATCGGAGTTACGGTTTGGAAATGGCAAGCGATTTAAGAATGACACCGGTCTGCGATTTACAGCAAGTAGGCATCTAAATGCAATGCAATGAACATGCTACATCACCCAAACATGACAACAAAATACATGGCAGGGAAGCATTCAAGATGCTTAACAAAAGACTAGCACTGAGCCACGGCCAATTCATCCATTATGAGGTTCAAACAAGCATGGAAAAAACGCAAGTGCAAAACAGATTTCAGACTTGGTGAAATTAACACTTGTCTGAAATTTCAGATCATGAAGCTCTCTTCGGAGCAGCAAAACAACATGCTACAGGGCCTGATTAAGATAAATAAGAACATGGCATGGAGCTACTCAACAAGCTTAACAAAAGACTCTAAGTGACCGGGGGCCAAAAGGGATCACAAAATATACTAACAAACACACGAACATAGCTAAAACACAATCAGTTTTCAGACTTAGTGAAATCTGAGACATGCTGAAATTTAACTCACGAAGGCATGTAAACGAGCTCGATGCACTCACTACGGTGCAAGTCATGGCAAGGCAAGCATACACCCATTAAGAAGGCACAAAATGCTAGCTAGACATGGCAAGAACAATGGCATAACATGCACGGATCCACTACAATAGCATCGGCAAAATCGCAAACAAGTTGACGATCTGCCCAGATTCACAACGAAGCAAAAGTAGAGCTCGATTGACTCAAGCTAGGGTGCTCCATAATTGCAAGTAAAGACATGGATGGATAGAGCATAACAAGATTAACAAAACTCCTTTACTGATCATCCTCAAACGAGGCACGGATCACTAGGAAACAACCTGAACATATGGCATCATGAACTAAACAATCCCAGACTTAGTGAAATCTACTAAGTCCCTGAAAACAGATTTACCGGGTGCCTCACTTTGCAAGCTTGCACAAGTCAGCACACACATCCTAAAAATGCATGGGTTGCACCTCTGGAAAGATAACAAGATGCTTAACAAAACATATGAAGGACTCACAGGCATATCATGCACACAACAATCATGGCAAAAATGACAAAAGTCTAAGATGAACTAGCAGATCTGACAATTAACTCATGAAGCCTCCTTCTAACAGCATTTCGGGCATCAAGATGAGCTCAAATGAAAATGATGCAATGGAATGAAATGATGTACTCGATGAGACGAACATTCTGATATACTATATGTCCGAATCGGAGCTACGGATGCGGAGATATGGCAAGTCAAAGTATGCACAAAAATTAGGGTTCGGGGAGGCAAAAGTCAACCGAGATATTTTCAGATCCAGATCTGCACGCTTCCCGATGCACGCCGGAGTTCACTGTTCATGCCGGAGTCGAGGTCGCCTGAGTTCGTCGTTGGACGGAGAGGAGGAGGCCGGAGATGGAGGTGGAGGCCGGCCGGAGCGGGGCGGCGTCGG
>NC_057806.1:5094756-5103980 GCF_018294505.1 Triticum aestivum
TGAGGTGCGGTTTTCGGCCACGCGATCGTGATCGAACGCTCTAGATGATGGAGCAAAATTTGGTGGGTTTTGGGCCAAATTGGAGGGGTGTTGGGCTGCAACACACACGAGGCCTTTTCGGTCCCTCGGTTAACCGTTGGAGTATCAAACGAAGTCCAAATGATACGAAACTTGACAGGCGGTCTACCGGTAGTAAACCAAGGCCGCTTGGCAAGTCTCGGTCCAATCTGGAAATGTTTAATCCTCACACACGAAAGAAAGCTAGAAATGACCACCGGAGGAGAACGAAGCGCCGGAATGCAAAACGGACAATGGGGAAAATGCTCGGATGCAAGAGATGAACACGTATGCGAATGCAATGCACATGATGACATCATATGAGATGCATGAAAACGGAAACAACACACGGAGACAAAGACCCGAACCCGAGAAATAAATATAACTTAACGCCAGAAACGGCAAGAGTTGGAGTACAAATTGGGAAAGTTATATCTGGGGCGTTACAACACTCCACCACTACGAAAGGATCTCGTCCCGAGATCTAGGACTGAAAGAACGCCGGGTACTCAGAACGGAGGTGATCCTCGCGTTCCCAAGTAGCTTCACGGTCGAAATGGTGTGACCACTTGACTTTGAGAAATTTGAGTCTTGCGTTCGGTCCCTTCAAGAATAGCAACTGGGTGCTCATGGTAAGAGAGATCTTCTTGGAGCTCAATGTCCTCGAAGTTGATGGTGCGGTCAGGCATCTTGAAGCACTTTCGAAGCTGAGAGACATGGAACACATCATGAACATTTGCAAAGTTTGAAGGAAGCTCGAGTTGATAGGTGAGGCCGCCTCTCTTGCTGACAATCTTGAAAGGTCCCACGTATCTAGGGGCAAGCTTCCCTTTGATACCGAAGCGACGAGTACCTTTCATAGGAGAGACGCGAAGGTAAACAAGATCTCCGATTTCGAAAGCCAAATCACGGTGCTTACTATCATAGTAGCTCTTCTGGCGGGATTGGGCTACTTTCAGGTTATCACGAATGACTTTGTACATTTCTTCTGCCTCTGTGATTAAGTCATTACCCAGTAGCTGACGTTCACCGATTTCAGACCAGTTGAGAGGGGTATGGCACTTCCTGCCATACAGAATTTCAAATGGGGCCTTGCCCGAACTTGCTTGAAAACTGTTGTTGTAGGAGAATTCAGCATAAGGAAGACAATCCTCCCACTTCATGCCAAAGGAGATCACACAAGCCCTGAACATATCTTCAAGAATCTGGTTGACACGCTCGACTTGACCGCTTGTTTGAGGATGGAAAGCAGTGCTGAAGCGGATGTTGGTGCCCATGGCCTTGTGAAAAGAATCCCAAAACTTCGAGGTAAAGATGCTGCGACGGTCTGAAGATATCACTTGAGGAATACCGTGCAGAGAGACAATTCGAGAGGTATAGAGTTCCGCCAATTGAGCTGCAGTGATCAACTCTTTGATAGGCAGAAAGTGAGCCACTTTGGTGAGCTTGTCGATGACAACGAATATAGCATCATTGCCACGCTTGGACTTTGGAAACCCAGTCACGAAGTCCATTTCAATGTGGTCAAACTTCCATTCTGGAATGGCAAGAGGTTGGAGGAGACCTGCTGGCCTTTGGTGTTCTGCCTTCACTCTTCTGCAGACATCACATTCATTCACGAATTGAGCGATCTCGCGCTTCATTCGAGTCCACCAATAAGCTTGCCTGAGGTCCTGATACATCTTCGTACTCCCAGGGTGGATGGAGAGGAGAGAATTGTGAGCCTCGTTCATGATCACTTTACAAAGTTCACCTTTGGGTACAACAATTCGATCCTCGAAGAAGAGAGTGTCCTTGTCATCAAGTCGGTAGCACTTGTACTTGGACTGACTCTTAGCAATCCCAATCTTCACCTTTTTCACCATAGCATCAAGAAGCTGGGCTTGGCGAATCTGGTCTTCTAAGGTAGGGGAGACTTAAAGGTTGGCGAGGAAACCTTGAGGAACAACTTGCAGATTCAGTTTGCGGAAAGCTTCACAAAGCTCGGGTTGATAAGGCTTAAGAATCAGACTGTTGCAATACGCTTTCCTGCTCAAAGCGTCAGCAATCACATTGGCCTTGCCTGGAGTATACTCGATACTCGGATTATACTCTTGAATCATTTCGACCCATCGAGTTTGCCTGAGGTTGAGATTAGGCTGAGTGAAGATGTACTTGAGACTCTTGTGATCAGTGAAAGTATCCACTTTTCTTCCCAATAGAAGATGTCTCCAAGTCAAAAGAGCATGCACAACTGCCGTCAACTCGAGATCATGAGTGGGGTAGTTCTTCTCATTAGGCTTCAGCTGGCGAGAGGTAAAAGCAACAACTTTCTTCTCTTGCATCAAACTGCGTCAAGACCTTGGAGAGAGGCATCACAAAAGACCTCGTACGGCTTGGATTCATCAGGCGGAGTCAAAACTGGAGCAGAGATCAACTTCTCTTTCAAAGTGTTGAAAGAAATATCACACTCCGGAGACCAAATGTACTTGACGTGCTTCTGAAGAAGATTAGAGAGAGGCTTCACGATCTTCGAAAAGTTTTCAACGAATCTTCGGCAATAGCTTGCGAGACCGAGGAAACTGCGGAGTTGCTTCACGTTCTGAGGAGGTTCCCAATTCACAATTGCAGACACCTTCTCAGGATTCACGGCAATTCCCTTGGCAGAGATGATATGACCAAGATAAAGAACCTCATCGAGCCAAAATTCACACTTGGAGAACTTGGCGTAGAACTGATGTTCCCTGAGCTTATCGAGCACCAAACGCAAATGCTTGGCATGATCTTCCTTGTTCTTGGAGAAAACCAGAATGTCGTCGAGATAGACCAAAACGAAGTCATTGGTGTAGTCGTTGAAGATGAAGTTCATCATGCGAGAGAACGTCGGAGGAGCGTTGACGAGGCCAAAAGACATGGCAGTGTATTCATATGAGCCAAAGCTTGTCCTGGAAGCCGTCTTGGGAATATCTTGCTCACAGATACGAATCTGATGATAACCCATACGGAGATCAAGCTTGGAGAATACTTGAGCACCTTTGAGTTGTTCGAATAGCTCATTGATGTTGGGAAGTGGGTATTTATTCTTGATGGTCTTCTTGTTCAATGGACGGTAATCAACACAAAGTCGGTCCGATCCATCCTTCTTCTTCACAAAAAGAACACCACAACCCCACGGAGAAGAACTAGCCCGGATGAGACCCATTCTTTCTTGCTCATCGAGTTGTTTCTTCAGCTCCTTCAACTCTTCAGGTCCGAGCTTGTAAGGACGTTTGCACACAGGTTCCGTGCCGGGCTCAAGATCAATAATGAATTCAACTGGCCGGTGCGAAGGCATTCCTGGGAGCTCTTCTGAAAAACGTCTTGATATTCGCAAATGACTGGAATTTGCGAGGTAGCATCCAGTTCACCCTTCTCATTGAGAGAAAACAGACGGATGGTATCATCCTGAGCGGCAAAGACAATTACATCCTCAGACGAATGAGTCAATTGAATCTGCCTGGCTGCACAATCAAGCTGAGCCTTGTGCTTAGAAAGCCAATCCATTCCGAGAATAAGATCAATATCTGAGTCACCAAGAACCGTAGGAGAAGCCAGAAATTTGTAGTCAACCAAAGTGATAGTAACATCCGGAACGATGGAGTTAGCATGCATGCGCTTACCAGGAGAGACAACTGCTAAAGGACTAGGCAAAACTCGTGAAGCCAACTCATGCCTAGATGTAAACGGTCTCGAGATGAAACAATGCGATGCACCAGTGTCAAAATGAACTTTTGCAGGAATATCATTAACAGGGAGGTTACCCATGATGACATCTGCTGAATCCTCTGCCTGAGCTGCGTTCATCAAGTTGACCTTGGCATGCTTGGGATTATGCTTGACCACAGCTGTACTTGCCGATCTCACAGGAGGAGGAGGAGGAAGACGCCTCTGGTTGAAGCACTTGTTGGCATAGTGACCCTTTTCTTGGAACTTGTTGCACGTGACCTCTGAAAGCGGGTGGTGGTACGGAGCACTCGATCTTGGAGGTTGAGACGAAGACTTGTTCTGAAAGCCAGGGTTGGGTGGGTGGGAAGAACCACTGCCACCTTTGCTCTTCTGCTGATACGGCTGACGGAACGGAGGAGGAGGAAGCCAATACTTCTGCTGCTTGGCCACTTGAGTAGAGGAAGACGGAGTAGCATCTCTGACTCGCTTCTTGGAAGCATCACACCTCAACTGAGCAGCCTCTTGCTTCAGTGCCATGTTGTAGAACTCATCATATCTCAACGGCTCAAAGAGGACAAGAGCGAGCTGGATTTCTTCTCTGAGACCACCCCTGAACTGGTATATCATGCTCTTCTCATCAGGTATGTCCTGCTTGGCAAAGCGGGTGAGTTTCTGGAACAACTTGTTGTAGTCATAGACAGACAAAGAGCCTTGCTTCAGATTGCGGAATTCCTGACGCTTACTCTCGACCACACTTTGAGGAATGTGATGAGCTCGGAAATCTTGACGGAAATCATCCCAAGTGATCAGACGTCCACCTCTGGAATCCTTGTACTGCTGGAACCATTCTGCAGCCTGATCTTTGAGTTGGAAGGAAGCGAACTTGATGAAATCTTCATGCCTGACGTTGCTGCATTCAAAATGCTTGCCCAGATCCACAAGCCAATTGTCAGCATCGGAAGCCTCAACACAATTGCTGAACGTCTTTGGACCATTAGCAAGGAACTGGTTCAGTGTAGCAAAGTGGTGCTGATTGTTGCCTTGATTCCCTTGCCTGCCTTGATTGTGCTCTTGGAGGATTTGCATGATCAACTGTGTGTTTGCATTAGTAGCGGCCATCACAGCTTGCCATGCCTCCGGAGGAGGTGGAGGTGGTGGCGGATCTTGATTCTGGTTCTGACTGGTGCTCTTAGCGGGAGCCATCCTGAAGAGGTTGACCACCGTTAGCACATAGACAGATATAATGAAGCTGAAACCAACGGAATGAAAATTGTAACATAAAGTCTTCACATCCGAACAAAATGAACGAATGCATTTCTCTTGAAGTGATCACATATCCCTAAGTTGCGAAGCCACGTAGAATTAGGTAGAAGAAGTAAACCAACAAGGTATGGCTCAAGAACGAATAATCGGTAAGAAATCCCAATCTCAAACCAATATCCGTGGAAGAAGAACTAGAGCTACGAGAATTCCCACCTCTGAAACTCCCGAAACTTTCCGGTTATGCAATCAAGTGTTGAGGATACAGGGGAAGCATAATATCTCACCCAAACTAGCAATACCTACATCCAGCTGTATCCATCCTTCAACACATAACCAAGAAACCTTCAGAAACCATCTATCTCAACCTTCGAAAAGCATCCGTTATACAAGTTATGGCGATACTCCCGAACTCCCGCCCCAGTACTGGGTGGCGTCGAGGTTATCTCACCAACGAACTGCATAAAAGAGATTTTCGATGTCGGCGAACATATCTCAAGTATTCCAGAATTGCAACGATAAAATTATGATGACAACACCTCAGAGCTCAACTCCCCGGGACACTTCCACTAAACCCCTGACAGGAGGCACCAAGACAATGTTCTCATCATAAGCCATCGGAACGATTCCAAGATACTCACGTGATCCAAATTTTTTTTGTGAAATTTGAGAAGAGAAGAGTAAAAACTCTACGTCAGGATACCTTACCAGAGCGATGAGGAGACTGGGAAGTAAAAAGAATTCCTAAGCTCTCCGATATATAGTTCCTAAAAGACTCAAAACATTTTTCTAGACACAACTCGACTGCTAAAAACGATCAAGCAATGGGGCTCCTAAGGTCGGGGAAGGCTCTGATTTCCAACTTATAACGCCCTCGATGCGGCTATAGCTCCCACGTGTCGAGGCACGACTTAGAGACATAACCGCATTGAAAGCAATGTCGCAAGTTAGGCAATCATCACAACATCCCATGTAATATAGAGAATAAAAGGGGAAGGTACATAGTTGGCTTACACTCGCCACGTCACATCAAAGTACATAAATAACATACATCAACCAAACACTCATGGCCCGACTACGGCGCCAAAATAGAAGAAAAACCCAACATGCGACACGGTCCCGATCAAACCCCAACTGGGCACCACTACTGATCATCAGGAAAAGAGACATAGTAACGCTGAGAATCCTTGTCGAACTCCCACTTGAGCTCGTATGCGTCACCTGGAGCGGAATCACCTGGACCTGCATCTGGAGTTATAGCATCTGTGAGCCATAGGGACTCAGCAATCTCGCACCCTCGCGATCAAAACTATTTAAGCTTATAGGAAGGGGTAAGGAAAATATATGTGGAGCTGCAGCAAGCGACTAGCATATATGGTGGCTAACTTATATTCAAAAGAGAGCGAGAAGAGGAGGCAAAGCGCGAGCGAGAATCTAGAGGAACAACCTACGCAAGCATTACTCCAACACCGTGTCCACTTCCCGGACTCCGCCGAGAAGGGGCCATCATGGTAACACACACGGTTGATTCATTTTAATTAGGTTTATGTTCAAGTTATCTACAACCGGACATTAACAAAATTCCATCTGCCCATAACCGCGGGCACGGCTTCCGAAAGTTCAATCCCTGCAGGGGAGTCCCAATTTAGCCCATGACAAGGTCTCACGGTCAACGAAGGAATAGACCTCCACCCGAGAAACACCGATCAGACTCGGTAACCCGGTACAACAAGACGATTCGACAGGTTAAAACAAGACCAGCAACACCGCTCGAATGTGCCGACAAATCCCGAGAGGAGCTGCACATATCTCTTTCTCAAGGCACACTCAGATTGTCCTAGGTACGGGTAGGCCAGCCCAGAGTTGCCGCTGGTGGCCACCGGCAGCTGACAGGTGGACCAACACTCAGAGGAGCACTGGCCCGGGGGGGTTTAAATAAGATGACCCTCGGGCTCCGGAAACCCAAGGGAAAAAGAGGCTAGGTGGCAAATGGTAAAACCAATGTTGGGCATTGCTGAAAAAGCTTTAATCAAGTCGAACTATCAAGGGGTTCCCATTATAGCCCAACCGTGTAAGGAACGCAAAAATCCGGGAACATAACACCGATATGACGGAAACTAGGGCGGCAAGAGTGGAACAAAACACTAGGCGAGAGGCCGAGCCTTCCACCCTTTACCAAGTATATAGATGCATTAAGATAACATAGCAATATAATGATATCCCAACAAGTAAATAAATGATCCAACAAGGAACGGCTCCAATCTTCACCTGCAACTAGCAACGCTATAAGAAGGGCTGAGCAAAGCGGTAACATAGCCAATCAACGGTTTGCTAGGACATGGTGGGTTAGAGGTTCAACATGGCAATTGGGAGGCTGACAAGCAAAAGGTAGGCATCGTAGCATTGGCATAGCAAGAGCGAGCAAACTAGCATAGCAAAGATAGTAGTGATTTCGAGGGTATGATCATCTTGCCTGCAAAGCTGTCAGAGTTGACTGGATCCTCAAAAGCAAACTCAACGGGCTCCTCGTTAGCGAACTCGTCTCCCGGCTCTACCCAAACAAGACAAACAAGCAACAAGGATACAATGAACCACGTGCAAGCTCAAACAATAAGATGCAATGATGATATGCTATGCGGGATGCGATGCGGAATGCAAAATGCAAGACATGACAGGAAATGCATGAACCTGGCCTCAACTTTGAAAACCAAGTGTGCCACTGGAAATATGGGATGAAATCGCTTGAAAACGATATAAAGAACGCCGGAATCGGAGTTACGGTTTGGAAATGGCAAGCGATTTAAGAATGACACCGGTCTGCGATTTACAGCAAGTAGGCATCTAAATGCAATGCAATGAACATGCTACATCACCCAAACATGACAACAAAATACATGGCAGGGAAGCATTCAAGATGCTTAACAAAAGACTAGCACTGAGCCACGGCCAATTCATCCATTATGAGGTTCAAACAAGCATGGAAAAAACGCAAGTGCAAAACAGATTTCAGACTTGGTGAAATTAACACTTGTCTGAAATTTCAGATCATGAAGCTCTCTTCGGAGCAGCAAAACAACATGCTACAGGGCCTGATTAAGATAAATAAGAACATGGCATGGAGCTACTCAACAAGCTTAACAAAAGACTCTAAGTGACCGGGGGCCAAAAGGGATCACAAAATATACTAACAAACACACGAACATAGCTAAAACACAATCAGTTTTCATACTTAGTGAAATCGGAGACATGCTGAAATTTAACTCACGAAGGCATGTAAATGAGCTCGATGCACTCACTACGGTGCAAGTCATGGCAAGGCAATCATACATCCATTAAGAAGGCACAAAATGCTAGCTAGACATGGCAAGAACAATGGCATAGCATGCACGAATCCACTACAATAGCATCGGCAAAATCGCAAACAAGTTGACGATCTGCCCAGATTCACAACGAAGCAAAAGTAGAGCTCGATTGACTCAAGCTAGGGTGCTCCATAATTGCAAGTAAAGACATGGATGGATAGATCATAACAAGAGTAACAAAACTCCTTTACTGATCATCCTCAAAAGAGGCAGGGATCACTAGGAAACAACCTGAACATATGGCATCATGAACTAAACAATCCCAGACTTAGTGAAATCTACTAAGTCCCTGAAAACAGATTTACCGGGTGCCTCACTTTGCAAGCTTGCACAAGTCAGCGCACACATCCTAAAAATGCATGGGTTGCACCTCTGGAAAGATAACAAGATGCTTAACAAAACATATGAAGGACTCACAGGCATATCATGCACACAACAATCATGGCAAAAATGACAAAAGTCTAAGATGAACTAGCAGATCTGACAATTAACTCACGAAGCCTCCTTCTAACAGCATTTCGGGCATCAAGACGAGCTCAAATGAAAATGATGCAATGGAATGAAATGATGTACTCGACGAGACGAACATTCTGATATACTAGATGTCCGAATCGGAGCTACGGATGCGGAGATATGGCAAGTCAAAGTATGCACAAAAATTAGGGTTCGGGGAGGCAAAAGTCAACCGAGATATTTTCAGATCCAGATCTGCATGCTTCCCGATGCACGCCGGAGTTCACTGTTCATGCCGGAGTCGAGGTCGCCTGAGTTCGTCGTTGGACGGAGAGGAGGAGGCCGGAGATGGAGGTGGAGGCCGGCCGGAGCGGGGCGGCGTCGGCGGCGTTGCGGCGGCGGCAGCCC